>NC_068367.1:15954812-15957312 GCF_020536995.1 Dreissena polymorpha
TAGCCAAGTAAGATCTGTGCACGTGCGTTAAAAAAAGGTCATGAGATAAATTTAAGTAAAATGTGTGGCAACTCTAGACGCCATATTTATGACTAAATCTTTATGAAACCTGTCTGAATGTTATCTTGACATATGTAGGCAAGTTTTGAATCTGGGTTATGTGTGTCCAAAACTAGGTCACTAATTCGTGTCTAGGAGCCACATGTATAACTATATATTGTTGAAACTTGATATGAATGTTTATCTCTACAATGTTTAGGAAGAATTCGAATCTAGGCAACACTTCAAATCTTAAACACAAAAGTAAACAAATAATCTATGTGAAACCACATTTAAGACTACCTATTGATGAAACATCGTTAGAATTTTATCTTGACAACAGCAATGCTAGGTTTTAATCTGGAACAAGTTGTGGTAAAAAGTCATCATATTAAGTCTTTGTGTTAGGTACCGTGTACTTGCTGTGATAGCCATTTCACGTGAATGTTAAGAGATCTTTATATTAAAATAACAGGTTACTGTCTTATCGTTTTTTATTTCTGAACGTTAGCTCACAAAAATGCAGACGCATTTTGCAAATCGGTATGGCTTAGCTACGCTAGGAACCGTAACCCGTGCTGCCAGTGTGGATAACTGCAGTAAAATAAGCAGACGAATGCTAAAAGCGTCTGCTCTAACCACCGCATCTGCCTGTTCTCACTGGTACAGTACATAGTGTGTACATGTATATAACAGCTTGTAAGACAACGTTGGCCACCACTGAACATTTGAACATCAGACTACATTGTTTCTAGGTGAGACGAGTGCTCCGACGAAAAGGTATGAATGCTATATAAGAACATCGACATTTGTACTAAGGTTAACGTTAAGAAATTATATTAACGTTTAAAGTGTCATATGTCTGACTTGACAAAATGGTCCAAATTAAGGATGGGAGTTTAACAGTTGAACTTTGAAATTGCTTGACAAATACCTAACATAATGTAAATTTGTTTTAAATTGTGGAACTTAAATTTACTGTCTATCAGCGTGCCTTTATTTTTTGAAAATGAATAATACATTAACAATATACATATCTACAATACAATTAATTTCAACACATGCATTTGTATTAAATAATAAAACCACATAATATGGTTATTTGAAAAAAATAACTAACTAATGGGAAACATTTCAACGCAGGGTGGGTGAATAGTTTTGATCAGCCGGTCCACTTTCGGTGTCCGGACGACGGCTTCATACATGGCATGAGGAGCGAGCACAACAACCACCACGAAGACCGGATATGGGGCTTCTTTTGCTGCAAGATTCCAGTTAGGATTCGAACAGATAGGTATTTAGATGTATGCGTTTAAAAGCACGAGTTTACGACACTTTTACGCGAATACTTACAATACACAAAGTTACAGTTTATACATGTATGCAGTTATTTATAGGAAAACATATATAAATTGACAAACACGTGTAGTTACCCCGATACACAAGACTGTGATACATGAAAACTATAAATTGCGTGACTTCGTAAAAAATAAATACATGTATTTCGAAGAGTCAATAGATCTAAACAGGAGCATAGACTGGGAAAAATTGGACTGAATATTGTTTTGGTTTGCCATTTATTTCTGAAAATGGAAGGTTAACATTATTTACTGTAAGGTATGTCTAACAGTGAGATATTTGCATAATTCGAAAATAGGAGCACAAGATAACACATCATATTGTTGCACACAATGGGCGTGTAAAGTTAGGCCTAATTGTTTTTCTGTCAAATTTTGTTCTAATTTATCGTTTAGTGCATTCAAAAAGTGTATGCAAACACTGATAAGTTATAACCATTCATAAAAGCTGTTTTTGTTAGTTTGTTATTGAATTTATTAGGCAATTACGATATATTTAGGTGTAGAAAAATGTTGACAAGCTTGTATGTAAGCAAAAACTGTTCAAGCTCCCATGGAAAAAATCTCCTTTTGATAATATACATTATTATACTAACAATTTCGTATAATAAAATATAATAAAACTGAGACTGTTCCCTGTGATCTAAACACTTTCATTTAGAATTCTGCTCTATAACTGTTAAAAAAAATATACAATAAATATGTACAATTTTCTCATTGTGTGCTAGCGTGCAAAAAGTGCAAAAGTGTAAACATGAGACTGTGGTTCAGACACTGTCATCATGAATTCCTATATATATCTGTTTTTCAATCGACTACAGAAATCTACATGATCAGCTGTCAACACACCGGCTGGACAAATGATTGGGATGGCGACCAGAGCTTCTTTGTGCCCGCTGAACACGTGATGGTGGGCGTGACGTCAGAGCATGACAGCCACCACGAGTAAGTCCCCGATATGTTGTTAGTTTCCGAGTCTTAATAGTAATACGCTCCGTTCCCAGGCCTGTCCGTCTGTCTGGCTGTTTGTCCGTCAGTTGGTGCGTCTGTCAGTCCGTAGAATTCCGAAGACGTTCTCCTACATTTTTCAACTTGCTCGTTTC